>NW_022986851.1:1833538-1834354 GCF_010094085.1 Westerdykella ornata
AACAGGAGGCTGGGGACCAGTCTGGCCGGGAGGCGGAGGAGTCTGGCCTGGAGGCGGAGGAGGACCAGTTTGACCCGGAGGCGACTGAACAGGAGACTGAGGTGGCCCGGTCTGACCGGGAGGCGGCGGAACAGAAGGCTGTGGACCAGTCTGACCGGGAGGCGGCGGAACAGGAGGCGGGGGACCAATCTGACCTGGAGGCGGCGGGGGAGGAGATTGAGGGGGAGGAGATTGAGGGGGAGGAGATTGAGGGGGGGGAGATTGAGGGGGAGGAGATTGAGGGGGAGGAGATTGAGGGGGAGGAGATTGAGGGGGAGGAGATTGAGGGGGAGGAGATTGAGGGGGAGGAGATTGAACGGGAGGCTGAGTAAGTTGAGTCTCAGCGGGAGGGGAAGGAGTGGGAGTCTGAGCCGGAGGAGAAGGAGGAGGAGATGGGACTGGAGGCGACGCAGGAGGAGGAGACTGGACCGGAGGCGAAGCCGGGGGAGGTGACTCGATGGGAGGTGAAACAGCGGGGGGAGATTGGACGGGAGGCGAAACAGTGGGGGGAGATTGCACTAGACAGAGTGTTAACAGGCTGGACTGGAGGCTCGACGGGATTGCACAGGCGGCGTCCGGGGCTGGAAAGCTGCCACAGTAACGGTTGTCTGTGCCAACCCCCGTCCCTTGGCCATTGAAGTTGGACAATACGACCACAAGAACGTTACTTACCTGGAGGAACTTGCGTGCCCAATGGAGTCGTGAGAGGAGATCGCGTCTCAACCTGCGTTGGAGCAGGGCTAGTAAAGGTGCCCGTGGTGATCGTCGTGAAAACGC